>NW_025334556.1:0-47346 GCF_014858855.1 Bufo gargarizans
ACATTAGAGGCAAGGATGTTAACCACTACACTATAGAGCTACATGTTAACCTGCAAAGAAATATAAAATAAGTCTTCTGCTGAATAGGAATACTCACTACATCAGAAACTACTATAAGGTTTTTCTGACACAGTTTGGCATTCAACTTTATAGCTGAGTGGATAAGGTTCTTGCCTCTTATGTACAATGTTGGGAGTTCAAATCCCTGCAGAAACTTTTCAGAAATTAGATTTAAATACACTGGGGTGTCCCCCAAGCACTGACTTCCATATAAGGATATAGCTATATATGAGGTGAGAGCAGGGACTCCTAAGTCGAACTAGAGTACCGACACCCTCCCCTCTTCAGAGCAGGGGGTGACTGGGGTTCTCCCATTGACTTCCATTGTGCTCGGGTGCTCGGTAGAACATCCGAGCATTGTGAAGTGTTCTACAAGAGCACACAAGCACTTTGGTGCTCGTCCAACACTACTCAGCTCCACTATACAGCAAGGACGAGCTACTAGAGGACAGTCAGCAGCTACTGTCCGGCCAAGATCTAGAGGAGACATCCGCCACTTCTTCCCGTAGGTGGGCAAATAGTGATTAGGAGAGTGGAAGCTGGTGTTGCGATCGGTCAGGCTTCTGGCACAGAGACCACTGAGGAGGACATCACTGACTTGCAGACAGTACTGGATGATGATGTAGCCGATCGCAATTTGTAGCCGGGTGATGAAGGGGCTTCATCATCATTGGGAGAAGAGGGTGGCAGCTTGCGAGTGAGGCAGTGGCAGAGCCAGCAAGTAAGTAACATGGCTGGGAGTCAGCAGGATGGCAGCAGTGGGAGGTCAGGAGCCAAACGTGCTCAGGGGAGACCACCTGCTTCGCAGGAGCCAACCTTCACGGAAAGTAGTGGTGTATGGGTTCACGGAGGCAGCGGCAGTAGCAGTAAGTCAGTGCGGACTGTTGGGGTTAAAATCATCAACTCGTGGTGTGGAAGGTTTTGTTTAAGCTTCCGGAGGAGGTGAACATGGCCATTTACCGAATCTGTGGGCAGAAGGTGAAGAATGGCCAGGGTACCAATGTTGGCACCACAGCCCTGCATCAACATATGCAGCGTCACCATAAAGTGGCCTGGGAGAACTGTGGCTCCAATGTGATGGTCCAGCCTGCCGCACCAACCGCTGCCTCACCCAGTGGCACGCACCCGGTTTCAGGCAGTCAAGGCTCCAACATCTCATCCGAAGGGAGCTGTACTGTCCTTTTCATCACCTACCGGTCCTAATGCTCCTGCTCCTCCTCCTACTCTTAATCAGTTATTCCATCAGCAATTGATTACCGAAGCGATTGCCAAGAAACAACAGTATGTGCGCACACTCATCCAACGGAGCAGAAGCTGAACGTGCTCCTGTCCAAGTTGCTGGTTCTGCAGTCCCTCCCTTTCCAAGTAGTGGACTCTGCACCTTTCAGACAACTGATGGCTTGTGCCAAGTCGAGGTGGAGAGTCCCAAGCCGTCATTTCTTTGCCAAAAAGGCAGTACCATCCCTGCACAAGTATATAGAACAGAATGTGGGCCAGTCCTTGAGCCTGTCGGTGTCTGCCAAAGTGCATGGCAGCACCGATGTGTGGAGCTATAACTACGGTCAAAAGCAATATATGTCCTTTACAGGCCCACTGGGTAAATGTGGTTCCTGTCCAGATAAACCAGCAACTTGGCAAGGTGACGGCTCTTCAGCCTCCACGTTCTCACGCTGTTGGTCCTGCAACAATGTAAGACTCTGCTTCCTCATCCACCACCTGTTTCTTCAGCCTCTGCTGCAGGGACAATTCACAGTGCTCTTCCAGCATACCACATGTGTAGGGCATGGTGGTGTCACACTGTTCTACACCTCATTTGCCTGGGCAAACAGAGTCACACATTGAAGAAACTGCTCTGTGTCCTTCATCAAGAAATCGAATCCTGGCTTTTTCCGCGACAACTCAAAATCGGAACCTGTGGTGACCAACAATGGGAAGAACATGGTGTCTGCGCTGCGTAAAGGAGGGCGGAGCGATGCGCCCTGCATGGTACACATGTTCAATCTGTCTGCAAGACATCCTTAAAATGGGCAGGAAACTTTGCATGCACTTCAGCCACTCGTACAACGCCAAGCACACTCTACTTGAGCTGCAGTTGCAGAACGGCTTCCCCCAACATAGGCTGATATGCGACGTTTCCACCTATTGGAATTCCATCCTCCATATGTTGTACCGACTATAAGGACAGAGAATATATCATTTCTTGATGATCCAAGTGGACAGGAGTACTCCTCTTTGTAACTTCAATGTCAGCCAGTGGAAGCTCATGCGCGACACCTGTCGTTTGCTCAGGCCCTTTGAGGATATCACGTTATTTGTCAGTCGCCAGGACTACGGGATGAACAACGTCATTCCACTGCTTCAAATCCTGGAACAGATGCTGCTAAATCTGGCTGGTCAGGGGACTGGAGACGTGGCGCCTACATCTCACGGCCACATGAGCCCTGTGGGGGCTGAACTGGAGGAGGAGGAGGACAGGAGAGGAGGAGCAGGAGCAGCCCAAGGAGCAAGAGGGAGATGACCCAGGCACACTGTGGCAGTAGGCAGTAGAGATGAAGGCAGGGAGTCCATCCGAGTCACTTGCGCAAATGGCCCGCTGCATGCTCACTTACTTGGGTAGTGACAGCCGAATTGTCACCATTCGGCAGAGGGATGACTTCTGTCTCTCCACATTGTTGGACCCTCTCTACCGGACCTGCTGAGAGGGAGGACAAACTGAACTACTATAGAGACATGCTATGTAGCTAGTTTGCCGCTGCCTAGCTGCTCTATCGTCCATCCTCTCACTATTTGAACAGCACCCTGCCACCACACATCAAAGATCCGCTGGACTACTCGGCAGCCAAACTGTATTTGTGGCAGCAACTGGCCAAGTTTGCCCTGGAAAAGCTGTCCTGCTTAGCCAGTAGTGTAGAGCGAGTGTTTAGTGCAACGGGGGCCATAGTTACCCCAAGGAGAACTCGCCTGTCCACCTAAAATGTGGAGAGACTGACCTTTGTCAAGATGAATCAGGCATGGATCAGCTAGGATTTCCATCCACAAACGCCTGATGCATTAGATTAGATCATCCATGCTGCCATACCCAAACCTTGACAAAAGAGACTCAGCTACTATTCTAATGCTGCCACCCACCTGATGCCACACATCTGATGCCAAGTACTCCTTATCACACCCAGTATCATCCCATCATCAGCGGGTACTTGCCGCCCACCTACCCACTTTTTCACCAGGTCACTTGTGGTCTCTTCATACTGCTCCCACCTCACCACCCAGGTCTCCTCATGCTGTTGCTGCTACCTCCGCAATCTGTCATTGTGCCACCCTGTGGCCTCCTCATGCTGCTGCTGCAACCTCCACGCTATGTAACCTTGTTACTCTGTGGCCTCCTCATGCTGCTGCAGTCTCCTCCACACTCTCTCATTGTGACACCCTGTGGGCTCCTCATGCTGCTGCTGCTGCAACCTCCATGCTATGTCACCTTGCCACTCTGTGGCTTCCTCATGCTACTGCAGCCACCTCCACACTCTGTCATTGTGTCACTCTGTGGTTTCCTCATGATGCTGCTGCCACCTCCACACTATGTCACCTTTCCGCTCTTTGGCCTCTCCATGCTGCTGCTGCTGCCACCTCCATACTTTGTCACCTTGCTAGTCTGTGGCCTCCTCATGCTACTGCTAACTCAACACTATGTCACCTTACCACTCTGTGTCCTCCTGATCCTGCTGCTGCCATCTCTACACTATGTCACTTTGTCAGTATTTGGCCTCCTCATGCTTCTGCCACCTTCATACTCTGTCATTGTGCCACTCTTTGGTCTTCTCATGCTGCTGCCACGTCCACACTCTGTCATTGAGCCACTCTGCGGCCTTCTAATGCTACTGTTGCTGGCACCTCCACACTATGTCACCTTGCCACTCTGTGACCTTATAATGCTGCTGCTTCTGCTGCCACCTCCACAGTATGTCACCTTGCCACTCTGTGGCCTAAACATGCTGCTGCTACCACCTCCACACTCTGTCATTGTGCCACTCTGTGGCCTCATCATGATGCTGCTCCCGCCTCAACACTATGTCACCTTGCCACTCTGTGACCTTCTAATGCTGCTGCTTCTGCTGCCACCTCCACAGTATGTCACCTTGCCACTCTGTGGCCTAATCATGCTGCTGCTGCCACCTCCATACTCTGTCATTTTACCTTTCTGTGGTCTCCTCATGCTGTTGCTGCTGCCACCTCCACACTATGTCACTATGCCAATCTGTGGCCTCCTCATGCTGCTGCCACCTCCACACTCTGTCACCTTGCCAGTCTGTGGCCTCCTCATGCTGCTGCTGCCACCTCCACACTCTGTCATTGTGCGACTATGTGGCCTCCTGAAGCTGCTGATGCCACCTCCATACTATGTTACCTTGCTACTCTGTGGCCTCCTCATGCTGCTGCTGCTGCTGCAATGTCCACACTCTGTCAATGTGCCACTCTGTGGCCTCCTCATGCTGATGCTGCTACCTCCACACTATGTCACCTTGACAGTCTGTGGCCTCCTCATTCTGCTGCTGCCGCCTCCACACTAAGTCACCTTGCCACTCTGTGTCCTCCTCTTGCTGCTGCTGCCACATCCACACTCTGCCATTGTGCCACTCTGTGGTCTCCATATGCTGCTCCTGATGCCACCTCTACACTATGTCACCTTGCCAGTCTGTGGCCTCCTCATGCTGCTGCTGCCACCTCCACACTCTGACACCTTGCCAGACTGTGGCCTCCTGATGCTGCTTTTGCTAACTCAATACTCAATACTATGTCACCTTGCCAGTCTGTGGCCTCCTCATTCTGCTGTTGCCAACTCCACACTCTGTCATGGTGCCACTGTGGCCTCCTCATGCTGCTGCCACCTCCACACTATGTTTACCTTGCCACTCTGTGGCCTCCTCCTGCCACCTTCATATTCTGTCATTGTGCCACTTTTTGGTCTCCTCATGCTGCTCCTGCTACCACCTCCACACTTGAGTTATTTGGTCAGTTTTGGCCCCGTACCTGCCCAAAGAAGTGAAGTGTGCAGTAATTCTAAGAGTGACGCGTGTCATACTGAATTACAGTTTGTTTCACTACCACAGCAGACTCCCTATGCATGTTACTGCAAGGCACAGTGTTCTACACCACTATATAGCATTTTTTTTAATGTGATTCTCCACAAATACGTTCGGATTCAATCAAATCTTTTCAGAAACTTTGGTGAACCGGCTGAATCGAATCTTTGAGAAATTCGCTCATCTTAGTAATAACATCAAGCAACATTTGCATTTTAATCTTTAAAAAATATAAGCCAGAAATATTTGTATTGCTCCAACTTTCAGGACCTCTCATTGATCATCAGAATGAAAGTGCCATGGCACTCTTGCAAACCCTTGTGTTGTCTAAACTTCACACATAGTCTTAGACATACTAAAATACACAGAAGGTGAGTGTGATAAACAATATGTCAAGAGGCAACAGGGCTGGAGCAGAGTATAGCAGGACAGCAGTGACTTGAACTCTGGTATGGTTCTTTCCAGACAGAGGTGGAATTTTAGCTAGAATATAGAAACTGCTTGAGCAGGGATCAAAGATAGTAAAAAAAAGTCAGTAACCAGGAATCCATGTAAGAAGCTAAACTAGGCACACAACATCATAGGGTTAGTAGAAGCAGACAAAATAAATTTGGCAAATTTTCAGTCCCAGCTTCCACCCCCGATGATCAGTTTATCCCTTGATGATCTTCTTGCAAGCCATTTTACGGAGCAGTGGCTTTCTTCCTTACCCAGACAGTGTTGGTATGAGAACATTTAAGTACTAAGATGAAGACTACAGAAATTTAAAGATTGTATAAAAGCTGTTGTAGATTAATTGGTGTGGTGCATTATTATCAGTAGTAATGAACGAAAAATATGATTCTACTGCTTCAACGAAATTCACAAAAAAATTGGATTCATCACGAATCACGTTCCTTTGTATGTAGTAGGCGCAATGATGGGGAACGGTGATCGCACCACCCCCTGTCATTGGACCCCTCAGATGCTGCTTCTGACTGTAACATTGAGCTCTTTTAAGGGTAAAAAAAAGAGGCCATCACGGCTATCTTTGATTGAAGACACTTGCGTAAAATCTCGCACAGTGACCTGATTTCTTGCAATATCTTCAATCAAGATGGACGTGACGGTGTCCCCACAAGCAAATGGATGAGGTGAGTAGTACGAGTAAATTCAGCTTTGTGGCGAATCTAATTTTTCCTTAAATTCTGCTCAAAGTCAATTTATTTGCCTTCGATTCGCTCAGCACTAATTACCAGGTAAATCAAATTGCATAGGTATGTAAATTATTTAGTTTTTCATATGATTTAAGGTTTTCCCTGTAAACTGAACCATATTTTTAATGCAGTATAATTTCTATTAGAATAGTTTTATATATATTTTTTTTTTACAATACGGTAAGAATAACAGTAGGATATTTAATTTTTCATACCATGCTGAAAATATAGAGGGAAAAACCGTTTAATTAAATGTAATTCCACTATAAGCCCACCAAGGAATATTAAATCAAGGATCAAACTTAAACAAATACAAACTATGTAGAATGGCCTGATAAAGCTTCACCAGGCTCATGTGACTATATAGTCCTATGAATAATGTATGCAATGTCAATACTCATAATGAACAGATAAAAACATAGGACAAGTAGACTTGCATCTGAGTAGCTACTGGTCAAGTGACTGCTGTCATGTCAAAGTCATCAATGCGTTACCTCGGACCCGTCAGTGTGATCAGGCATTAATTCAACACAGCCTTGTCAACCATGGCAAGCTATCGCATCAATCTGACCAGTGAATTGTTACATTGGTGACTTGAACTATCAATGTCTTGTGTTCCTTCGAACCAAGATGTATCTCATCAATCAGGCTAAGGGCTTCTTAGGGCTCACAATGAGTAGAATAGTGGACACAAGGTCAACATTGAATTGACGTGGCTTCAGAATAATGGGTATTAAGCTGGATGTGTCTTAACTGAATTGCAGACCTTGTGCCCATTAGTTTCATCTTACACAGAAGGTGTTTGGCATTACTCTGCAATGTAGATATACAAAATTGTTTAAAAAAATGCTTTTCTACTCATCAACACATGTATAAAAAGCAATACAATGAGCAAACTGTAAAATTGTAGGGCCACAACCTAAATCACTTATTTTGAGTGGATATCTGAGTGATGGGAAGTGATGATTATGAATTTATAGAAGGGTCTTTCCTTAGTTTTCTCTTGGCATACATAATGTATTTCAAGATGACATGATTTTGCAGTACGCTGTTGGGAGTTGTTTACGCTATGTGTTGCCACTCAGTGGTTTTGATGTACCATAAACTCAAACTGTGGAGAAGTTGGCTAGTATATCACAAACAATATGAAATTAGAAATTAGAAACTGAAATCTGTTAATCAGCGATCAACTGGCGAAATGGGTAACAAATGTTACATTTCCCTTCGGCATTATTATCTGGGTAGCATGGTGGCTCAACAGTTGACTCGCAGCACTGGAGTTTGAATTCGACCAAGGGCAATTTCTACATAAAGCTTTCATGCTTTTTAAGTGTATGGGTAGGTTTTCTCTAGATACTCTGGCTCGCAACCACACTCGAAAAACATACTGATAAGTTAATTTGAAATTTAGATTGTGAGCCCATTAGGACAGGTACTGATGTGAATAAAGGCAAACGCTGTACAGCCTTTCTGCTGCCTGAGGCGATCACCTTACCTGACCTCATTTTGGCACTACAGAGATATAAACCAAAAGGGGCCCAGAATGCATATGGAACCTACACCTTCTGAATTTCATGGTCGCTGTCATGGCACACAACAGGTGAATTTAGTGTTAGGTTCCCCTCTAAATAGAGATCACCTTGATGTGCGGCAGACGGTCTCAAATATTTTTGTACAAAATGTATTTGCCAAGCATCTCTAATTTATTAGCATAGCATTCACAATGTAATAAGTTTTTGTACTTTATTTTTTTTGCAGAGAGTTGCTGCACTATGTGTTTTATTTATGTTTTCAGCTTTGGCGACGTGTACCTGCTCATTGGGATGTGCTGACTAACCTCTTTTTATCTTACCTGACCTCATTGGTAGTGCACCCCTGCATCAGAAAATCTATTCTCTAGTTATGAGTTTTGCTTATTCAGAATTTAAGAAAATAATAGATTAAATTATTCCCCCGTTTTATCCTGTGTACTTGTGAACGAACTCAGAGGAAAACCTTAAATTTCTAAGTATAGTAAATGGAGCAATAACTCAAGTTATAATAATAAAAATATTACTTGCATAAATCTTAGTGTCCTCAGGCCACTGCTGCATATTTGTGTTTGTTTGCTTTTGCATTGATGTCACAGCAGATTTCTCCTGCCCATATATTTCACTTTGTTAGGAGGTGCTGACTAACTTTGCTCTTTATAAATTGACAAATCAGGCAAATTGGTAAATCAGGTGAATTATTTTTCTATTTGCATCTCAAGCTGCTTTCACACGATCATGTGTCATCTTGGAAAGACTGTCCACGTGATGACCACAATTCCTGCACAAACTGTGGCTCATCTGTTCCAAACCCACTGCATCATAGTGATCTATGATACTGTGAGTTCCAGCCCAAATGCGTGTTTACTGTCCAATTCTCAAATGATTATGTGATTACATGACCCTCCACCTATTATCGTCCTGGGTCTCATACATTACTAGGATGTAGTTAGTTTGGCTCAGATGAGTCACAGTGAGCCCTGGAAAAGTGGTCAATACACAATGTTTTTCCCAGATAACAGGGCCATGTGAAAGCAGTCTTAACTAACATTCAACTCTTATAAACCAAAGATTTACCTCTCCTGGGCTACAAATTGCAAATTTTTATTTTATTTATTTATTTAATGCACTTTTATAGCGCTACTATATTCCGCAGCACTTTATAGACATTAGCATCAGGTTTTCATCAATGGAGCTCACAATCTAAGTTCCCTATCAATATGTCTTTGGAGTGTGGGAGGAAACCGGAGTACCCGGAGGACACCCATGCAAACACGTTAAGGACAAGCTTTATTTTGGACTGAATGGGAGGTGTATTACCAAATCAGAGGTAGTACTAATCACTAGAGATGAGTAAATTAATTTTTAAATTCAACCCACATTTTTCAAAAAGTTCCTAAGGAACACAGTATTTTGAAAGTGAGAGAGCACTTTCAATTCAGGTTAAATTTATTTGGATCCAAACTGAATTGGTTGACCAAATTATAACAAGTCCAGTGGCTCAGACTTATTTCTACAGATATTTTGGATAATTGAGAACCTTCACAGACATAGTCAACTCCTCCTTACATAGATAAAATGGATAATTGACCCAGAACACAAGAATGCAACGATGAATAATAAATATAAAATTGCAAAAATAAAGAACATTTTCTTACAGTTGTATATTCTTTTATCTTTTTTATTTATTAAATATGTACATACATTTCTGAAGGAGTATGCAATATCATGTGAACTAAACTGAAATCCTTGCATGCAAAAATACAAAGTGCCTATCACCCAATCTGTGCTTATTAAACCTGCACAGTAATTTCACATTTGCCACCGAAATGATATTTATTTAAGCCATATTTAATTAAAAAACAGGCATAGGAGATGTATTTAGTTCAATGTATATTTTCTAAATTACATTAAAGATATGAGGTTATTCATTAAGCTGAGATACCGCCAATCAGGGCAATGCTGCCAAGCTCTAGAAATCCCATTGACTAAGCCCAGTAGAATTTTCCCTTCCAGAGAAAGCGTTCCGTGACTCTTTGTTCCTTGAACTTAACAGAATTAAGGCTAGATTGTTTCTTTTTCATTTAATTTTTTTTCCCTGACAGCAGAGTTAATACAAAAATGTGCCCCTTTAAACTCATAAGATTCGTATTAATTGAATAATCATAAAAGCCGCTTAGTGTATGGTATCTCTATTAAATTCCTTTTTTTTCCGAGATAAAACTTTTTTTTGTTCCTTTAAATGCAAATCTTTTAGTGTAACACTGTGCCTAATCTTCTACAACTAATTAATCTGTTAGTGCTGATGAAATGTTACCTCGGAATTATTTTTTTTCCTTGCTCCTTGTATACAATTATTGTAACAGTGGTAAATAAATCAATATTCCCAATTCAACTGTAAAAAACAATCAAGAAAAGCAGGGCTTCTCGGGGATAAAAAAAAAAAAATACAAATAATATTTATTAACTCCGTAGCAATACACAGTAGAGATGAATACCATTCAGGCATTTTCTGCAAGTCTAATAATAAGCAAACCCAAATACATGATAGAAGTGGCACATGCCAATACTTTCCCCATTTTACACAGCAGAGTAATTGAAGGATTTAATGAGAAACAAACCCATAAAAATAAATAGACCATGCGAAAAAAAGACGGATCTGAAATGGAAGTTGTTCCGTTGTGAGTTTAGAATTTGCTTGCTTTGACCAATAAAATATTTGGATAAATCTCTTTGTATTTACAATGTTTGAATTTAATTATTTTGAATACAATATAGAAATGAAACTGATATAAAAAAAAATCTGATGACATCATTGATTATACTTAAACTGTGATGTCAACATGAATAGATTAGTAGTTATCCTTTCTTATCTACATAATAAGATCAGAAAATAAAAGCATATCAATAAATATTTTATCAGGATATAAATTGAGCTTTATTCAAGGGCCTAAAATGAATCACCAACATCGGCAGTGGGGGTGTTGATTGTGCCTGAGGGTATTTCCCTTCTTACTTTTCTTCTGGTGTTCTGCATCTTCCCTCTATTTTCTTATCCTTAAAGGGGTTGTGCAAGAATGGGGGGGTTCATCAACCCCCTTCTGCTGGACCTGCCAAACACTTGCTGTGGCAGTGTTCGGCTCCTCTTGCATCATGTGACCATTTTTCATGACTTAAGGGGACCCAGTGAATGGATGTGGCAATGTCAAACTGTATTTTGATATTAATGTAGCCCAGCAGAGCACCGCAGGCCTGCTGGCAACAGGAAGCAGGTAAGTTATCTTCTCTTTTCAAGTCTGGTAGAATGTGAGGGGTTTGCCAAAACCCTCCCCCCATTCTTGCACAACCCCTTTAAAGACTATTCTACCTCTAAATTTGACCATTCACCTGCTAGGCTCCAAAGAAACTCTTAAACCTAGTATGCCAGGAGTTTAATCCATGGTTCCACTCATGCACCATTTTAGTAGATGACTCATCTGTACTATATAACCAACAGATGCTAAGAAAAAGATTCTGAAGCTCTATCACAGTCAATATGCGGCATCACATTAAAACATTTTAGAAGATTGTTAGAATTGTGTGCATTGTGAATGCTATAGTTTATATCTACATATTTATACTGTGAGATCTCTCAGAATACCCTTTGTTTCTAAACTTTCTGGATGTTTGTAGGACATCATATTGTTACTTCCAGATAAACCATGTCATACTCACCAGTTGGGACTATGTAATTATGTTGACCACTGCTCCCTTGCAACATCTGATTGAATGATTTTTTTCTGAAGTTGCTGAAATTGACAGTGGCTCCAAGACCAGTAAAGACTTAAAAAGGGTTTTTCAGTAAAAAAAAAAAAAATGTGTTTCAGATAACAAGAAGTACAGTACAACTAATACTTTTCAATTTACAAAGGTTCCTTAGTCTTTCACTTTCAAGTCCCACAATTCCACTTCTGGTTCTCTTACTGTCCACCTTATAAGCCTTCTATGTGAAGGGGTCCAGCTGACTGGCTAGGTAAACGAAAGCATTCCCTATCTTGTCATGACTATGCTTAGACAGAGAAAGGTCTTAGTTTAGCTTTTTAAATAAGCCAATCAGCCCCCATAACACATAGCATAGGTACCATGATGACACAAAGCTGGAATTGAAGCTATGGAAACCTGGAACGGATGTTGACAGAGGGAGATACTGGGACATTTTTGTTAATTGAAGAGTATGAATAAGTTATCTTAAAACACATAAATAAAATTTGTTATACAACCCCTTTGAAGTAGTATTCCCTTACTTTCTACCAGCAGCACAGATGGGGTTAACTGCCCCCTGTGGACTGGTAGGATCGGCAGAATTTTTAATGAGCCCAAGAACCAATAAACGATCTTCAGCTCCCTGAAAGGGAGGAGATCACCCCCCAGCCCACCGTGTTTTTTTCTGTCCTTTGGACAGGTGGACTGGCGGATCGCTCCCCTTCTGGGAGCTGAAGAGAGTTAGGGGCTCTTTTTTCCATCTTATAGGAAATTGCCCTTTTTCATTTTGCCTTTATCGCCTTTATTTTAGGCGTCATTACGGATACAGGTTACCGTCGGGGGAGGGGGGTTTCTCCCCCTCTCTTTTTCCGCTTGTTGCGGCGTCTTACGGTGTCTCTTCCTCTCCTTGCCGACAGGTGTGCGGCACCATGGGCGCCGCCATCTTCCGGAAGTGACGCGCACTTAGTGCGCTACGTCACTTCCGGTTTGTTCGTCCGATGCGGTGAGCTTTAGTTTAAGACTCACCGCTCGTTTCTTTCTCTCCTTATCAGAACCCTGAAGGTTCAGGATACCTGGGGAGTCCCATAGGGTTAATTTGAGCCTGGTATAGGCCCTATTACTTCTCTGGGCTGGTTTCGAGTGAGGCCCCGCCCAGGGGGTGGGGCTTCCTCTTTTTAAGCGCCCAGAGCCTGTCATTCAGTGCTCTGGTTGCGTCGCTTTCACAAGCTAGCTCCAGAGTTCCCTTGTGCTTGATATATATTACTAGTATATTGCTTGGCTTGGGTTTTTTTCACAGCTCTAATTTCTTCAGTGCTGGTGGGCGCCCATATGGTCTCGTTTTCACCTCCACTTGATGTTTGTAGGTGTTATGACCTGTTTGTTCTTTTTCTTACAGTTATGGCTTCCCCTAAGAATCCTGATCAGCGGAAGTCCGCGGCCAAAAGGAAGCATTTGGCCTGTTATGAGTGTAACACTCCTCTAGAGCACAACTACCCTTACTCAAGGTGCGAGAGTTGCCGCACACAGTCATCCACGGAACCCACGATGCAGGAGATGTTTCAATGGACAAAGACCTACGTGGATGATTCCATTAAGGGAGTAGTGCGCCTGCTGAATGAAAGGCTACCAGGATCCTCTCAGACTCCCATGGAAGTGGCTGCACCGGTCGAGAGACCTACTCCCTGTTCGGTGGGGTCTTCTTCCGAGGAAGAAGAATTAACTTCTTGCCTTTTTCCCCCAGAGAAAACGCAGAAGTTTCTGAAGTCCATCAGGTCGGGGGACCAGGATGTTGACACGGGGGAGTCCTCCGATCCCGCCGGACGGACACAGCGTGTCTTTAGAGCGGATGATACCCTCCTCTCTGTGATGCGTACAGAGTGGAGAAAGCCTGAGAAGGGCCCAGTCCTTACCAGGAAGTTTAAGCTCATGTACCCGATGGCTAAAATCGTGGGGTTCCATTCCCAAGGTGGACATGGCAATAGCCAAGTTGTCCAGGCGCACTCTGGTCCCTGCAGACGATGGGTCTAGCCTGCAGGACCCTCTAGACCGGAGGGCAGAGTGCACCCTTAGAAGGGGTTACACGGCGGCTGCTGCCTCCGCATCAACTTAAATTGCGGCCACTGAGGTAGCCTCCTTTTTACGCTCCAAGCTCAACCAGATCCAGACGGACGTGGACCAGAGTGTTTCTAGAGACGACATCTTGGCAGCCTTTAAGTCAGCCAATCTGGCCATGGATTTCTTGGTCGATTCCACCCAAATGCAGCTCAAGCTGTCCGCCAAGACCATGGCTCTGGTTTCAGCTGCCCGCAGACCGCTTTAGCTGAAGCCATGGATTGCGGACAACGCGTCCAAGTTCAATCTTTGCGGGCTCCCCTTCGAACCGAATAGGATGTTCGGGTCCGAATTGGACAGAATCATGGAGGGACTCTCCGACAAGAAAGGGAAGAGTCTCCCCCAGCAGCCCTTTCGGGGTCGCCCCAGGCAGGATAAGAAGGACGGAGGCCGTTCAGGGCAGCAGGCTAGGCGCAGAGATTGGGGGGGGGCCATCTCGTAGATTCTCGAGACGCTCCCGCAAACCCACCAGGGAGGCAAAACCCTCCTGACTATGGGCCTCTCAATGGATAAGCCCTGCTGCCCCTGCAGTATCTCCTCTAGATTTTCCCGAACCCCCCCACCCCGTCTCTCCCACTTCAAGGATGTTTGGGCCCAGCAAATTGCGGATCCCTGGGTTCAGGATATAATTTCTGCCGGTTACCGGGTAGATCTCATCTCCCCCCCCCCCCCCCTGGAGAGATTCATCACAACGCGAAACTTCGGGCCTGTCAAACAAAGGATCCTAAAATCCTATATTCAGGACTATATCTCCAAGGGAGCCCTGGAGGAGGTGCCGGCAGGGGAGAGAGGCCTAGGGATTTATTCTCCAGTGTTCCTGGTTCCCAAGAAGACGGGAGATCTCCGGATGATCATCGACTTGAGATTCCTCAATCGATTTATAAGGAAAACCAGGTTTCGCATGGAAACCATAGGGTCAGTCAGCCATATCCTCAACTCTGGGGACGTCATGGCCACTCTGGACCTTAAGGATGCGTATCTTCACATCCCGATCCATTCCACTTCCCGGAAGTTCCTCAGGATCGCGGTCCAGATTTTAGGGGTTCGCAGGCACTTTCAGTTCGCCGCGCTTCCCTTTGGAATCTCTTCTGCCCCCCTTATCTTCACCAAGGTGGTGGTGTCGGTGGTGGCAGCTTTGAGACTTCAAGGACTGACTATTATTCCCTATCTGGACGATTGGCTTTTCATAGCCTCTTCAGTTCCGATCCTTACCCACCATCTTCAGATCGCAATCTCCTTTCTCTTACGCCTAGGCTGGATCATCAACTGGCAGAAGTCGAATGTGAGCCCATCAACTTCAATCCATTATTTAGGATTCGTGGTCGACTCTGTGGAGATGTCCCTCCAGTTGACTCCAGAAAGGAGAGCGCGGGTTCAGGACCTGGCAAGGGTCCTTTATGTCCCACGTCGAGTCTCTATCTGGACTCTCATGAAGATGCTGGGGCTCATGTCAGCGGCTGCGGACGCTGTCCCTTGGGCACTATGGCACCTCCGTCCTCTTCAGTCGGAGGTCCTACGCTTATGGAACGGCAGCTCTGCGGGGCTAGATTCTCTGTGCTCCCTGTCCGGTCAAACCCGGAATTTCCTCAGATGGTGGTTCCATCTGCCAGCAGGGAAGTCTATGACCCAACCAGCTTGGGTCATATTGACTACAGACGCGTCCCTTGTAGGCTGGGGTGCTCACCTGGACGGATCCCCAGTACAGGGATCTTGGTCTCCTCTGGAGCGGCATCTTTCTTCCAATCTTCGCGAGATGCAAGCTATCCGGCTAGCCCTCCTTCACTTTGCCCCTCAGATTCGGGGCAAGGCAGTGAAAGTCCAGTCAGACAATATGACTGCGGTTCTCTATATAAACAAGCAGGGAGGCACAAGATCATTGCCCCTTCTATCAGAGATCGGGGTAATTCTTCGGTGGGCAGAGATGAGCCTTTCCCATCTATCTGCCACTCATATTCGAGGCTCCCTTAATATGATAGCGGACCACTTAAGTCGAGGATTACCGACCATGGAGTGGTCTCTGCATCCGGAGATCTTCAGGCAGTTAGTTCACAGGTGGGGTATGCCAGAGGTGGATCTCATGGCAACCAGGTTCAAAGCCAAGGTGCTGAGGTTCTGTTCCCTCTACAGGGAAGACAACCCCCTGGCGACAGATGCTCTGTCGATACCGTGGAGGTTCAGGCTGGCTTACATCTTCCCTCCGTTTTCCATGATACCGAGGGTATTGATGAAAATACGTCAGGATCAGGCCTCGGTAATAGCCATCATACTGTTCTGGCCCAGGAGATCCTGGTTTACCCAGCTCATTCAGATGAGTCGGGGACAATACTGGAGACCCCCCTCCGGAGCAGACCCTGGTGTCGTGGGACTGCACAGGTTCAACCTGACAGCCTGGAGGTTGATCAGTCCCTTCCCAACATAGTAGGGCTTTCCGAGTCGGTCCTGAGAACTTTGTCGCATTCCCGAGCAGAGTCTACGAAGAAGGCCTACTCCAGGATCATGAGAATCTTCATGTCATGGTGTGATTCCAAACAGGTGGCGTCTGCAGATCCGCCCCTTCCTGCGATATTACAATTTATTCAAGATGGATTAGATAAAGGTCTTTCTCCAGCTACCTTGAAGGTACAGATTTGTGCCATCTCGGCCTGTCTCAACAGGCCGCATTCTCGGGACCCACTCATTAAATGCTTCCTGAAGGGAGCTGAAAGACTAAAGCCTACTATACTGAAACCCATTCCCCAGTGGGATCTTTCAGTAGTGCTCAGGGGGCTAGCATCTCCCCCCTTCAAGCCCTTGGAGGAGGTCGATTTTAGATTTCTAACTTTAAAGATGGTTTTTCTTCTGGCTGTAGCTTCAGCCAAAAGGATTTCTGAATTGCAGGCATTCTCTGCGATTCACCCCTATATTATCTTCCTACAGGACAGAGTACTCCTGAAGTTCTTACCCTACTTCAGGCCTAAGGTGCCTACCTTCCAAAATACCAACCAGGTAATCTCCTTACCAGTTTTGTTTTCAGCCTCCTCCTCTGATACTCCAGCAAGAGACCCGCTGGATATTTCAAGGTGCCTCCAGGTCTGTGTGGATAGATCCAGAGAGTTCAGGATAGATTGACTTCAACAGAGAGATGGTCTTTTGCGGATCTTTTGATTGAGGTACACAGAACTTATGGAAAGAGTCAAGGAATAGTCCTTGAATATTTTCAATTGAATGGATAATTTCAAAGAGCCACAACTTTACTTTGGCCACTCTTTTGCCGATGCAATGGATGACCAGTCATGAGTGATGAAAGGGCTCAGCCAAGATTACAAGGTGAAATGACGCTCCATTATCCTACTGTCAATGTATTCATATGTATAAACTATGCATACACATCCAGTGTCTTCAGGGATATACCAGAGTGGCTGACTGTGGCTAAGTACCTGGAGCATGTATGAAGGATTTCATGAATCTCTGGAAGAGCGGTGACCAAGTAATAATAACTTTAGCGGTGGGTGAACACCTACCATTGAGGAAAAAAGAGCATTTTCTGCTTTTTCCCAGAGGGTCACTTTTAAGTCATTTTCCAAATAAGGTTGGGGAATTGTGTATGACTCCCTATTTGACCCTATTGGCTTAAAATCTAAGCTTATCTGGAGTGAAGAGGATTTACTGTGCTGAAAGTTATCCATTTCACTGCATAGTGAGTGTGTAATAGTTTTACTGACTTTCAGACACATTAAGGAACACACCTCACCTGAGACAAATTCTTTTTTGTTAACTACAGGTTACGCAAAGCCTAAGGAAAATTTCCCCACACCAGATTTGCTCGAGAGAGACATATTTTTAGTGTTCTAATTAATTTTGGGTTCAGTCTCGTCCCTGCTGGCCCCTTGCTGCATGAAAGTGCTCCTCATGCTTTAAGTCTACAATACTGAAGACGAGATTGAGCATCACAAAGGAGTTCTATGTTGGCCAAGCTTTTTAGCTTTCACATTTTACTTAATATTTATGTAATAGCTTCCTCATTTATCAGTAATAGATCATTCCACCAGTGGGTTTAGTTGAAGAATGTGATATAGAAAAGTTTCAAATGCTCTGTCCCTTGTGCTGACCATTTGTTATGTCTTTGGCTCTAATCTCTTTGCCACAGGACCACACAACATTGCTGCTTCTACACTCATGCACTCCAACATATGGCCATGTAATACAGTCCCTAACAGTACAACCAGTTTCAGATTAGCAATGAAATATACTTTCATTTTTTCAAAATACTCCATAAGTTGTCTAATAGTTTACAATTTAAGATAAAACGACTGCCATCATGAGCATCTATGCCCCTTTTGGTTGCTCGAGTTTCGTTTTGCTATCCACTAAGCCAAGCATAGAAATATCCATTCAACTACTTTGTCTAGAGTGCTTTGAATGGTTAAAGGGTTTGTTCCATCTGAGAAATGTAAGGTAAATCATTACAATATGCCATAAATGTGAGATAGGTGTTGATACCACCTCTGAGATCCGTTCCTCTATCAAGAATAGTGCCCCAAAGTGAAAATATAGCATGGCGTCATCTTTCTGCACTGCTTTAAGACTTAAAGGCTATGTACACCTTAGGAGGCAATTTTTGTTTATAATTGCATTTTACTCATTTTTGGCTAAAATCACATTTTTAATTGGCCTTTATAAAAAATATTGAGCCGTTCTGTGACAAAGAGTTAACTGTTTTTACAAATGTGTGACTGGTACTTTCACTTTGTGCTGGTCATCTAATAAACTAAACTACTAAGAGGTCATAAAAACTTATTTAAACCACATTCTTATCAGTAAGCTAGGATATAAGCTATAATGAGTGTTTATAAAGTCAGAGAACGGAAATAAGGAGTCTGTCAGCTCCCCAAATGACAGAAAAGAGAAAAAAATGGTGTTGCACTTTTTGTGATGTAAGGAGACAAAAATGACAATTTTTGACCGTTTTTTTTTTTTTTATGGTGTTCATCTGATTTTTTATGGTGTTCATCTCATTTTTTATGGTGTTCATTTTTATAGAGCTGGTTGATACCTAATATGTATACTTTTTTTTCACAATCATAGCATTTTTGAAACCAAAAAAATGATGTTTTAGTGTCTTCATGTTCTGAGAGCTATAGTTTTTTTATTTTTTGAGAGATTTTCTTATGTAGGTGCTAATTTTTTGCGGGATGAGGTGATGGTTTTATGGGTACTATTTTGTGGGCAATACACCTTTTTAATCACTTGGTGTTGCACTTTTTGTGATGTAAGGTGACAAAAATGGCTTTTTTTTTACACAGTTTTATTTTTTTGTGGTGTTCACCCAAGGGGTTAGGTCATGTGATATTTTTATAGAGCTAGTTGTTACGAACACGGCGATACCTAATATGTTTACTTTTTTTAATTTATTTCACTTTAACACAATAATAGCATTTTTGAAACCAAAAAAATGATGTTTTAGTGTCTCCATGTTCTGAGAGCTATATTTTTTTTATTTTGAGAGATTTTTTATGTAGGGGCTCGTTTTTTGCAGAATGAGGTGACGGTTTTATTGATACTATTTTGTGAGACATACGCCTTTTTGATCACTTGGTGTTGCATTTTTTGTGATGTAAGGTGACAAAAATTGCTTTTTTTGACAAAGTTTCTTTTAATGGTGTTTATCGGACTGGATCGATCATGTGATATATTTATAGAGCCGACCGTCATGGACATGGCAATACCAAATATGTCTATTTTATAAATTTTTTTCTATTTTTAACATTTTTTTTCCTTACTTGGGGAATTTTGTGAAACCTTTTTTTTATTTTATTTTTTTAAACTTTATTTTTTTATTTTACACTTTTTGCCCCCCATAGGGTCATACAAGACCTCTGGGGGACATTTAACTTCACATTTTTTTCCTTTTCATAGTAGCCCCAGTTACAGGTAAAATACACACCCCAGAGAGTCTGTACAGCGCAATACAGTGCTGTACAGGCTCAGTGCAGGGCTGATCAAGGTCTCTGAAAGACCTCACAGCTCTTGCACTCACCCAGCCCTGGCGCTCACATGACCGCCGGGCAGGAACAGGAAGCGCATAGCCCTTCCTGCACTGTATACACAGCGCTTGGTGAGCTCTGTGTATACAGCGATCTAGAAGGCAGGGACACCTTCTCTAAGGGTTGCCCTGCTGTCACTGACAGCGTAAAAACCGATCTGCAGCTGCACGATTAGCGTGCAGCTGCGATCTCTGAATGGACGTTCAGGAACATCCATTCAGAGATATAGAACCACCTCCCGGACGTTTTTAGTCTATGGGCGGACGGGAGGTGGTTAAAATAGACCAATTAAAAAAATTGTTTTTAGCTCAAAATAAG
Organism: Bufo gargarizans; assembly: GCF_014858855.1. Lineage (NCBI taxonomy): Eukaryota > Metazoa > Chordata > Amphibia > Anura > Bufonidae > Bufo > Bufo gargarizans. The sequence continues at coordinate 20,058 of NW_025334556.1, forward strand.
TAAAATGCAATTATATAAAAAAAATTGTCCCCAAAGGTGTACATAACCTTTAAGAAAATAGCCAAGTCAGTGCAATAGGCTACTTGCAGAAGTCCCAAAGCAGTGAATGGATAGCAAGGCTTGCAAGTGTTGCCATCCCATCCATTCACCACTATGGGACTTCCAAAAGTTGCCAGGGTTCAGATATTTTCAGAAGTCACATAGTGATAACTTGAGGGTGGCAGTCAATGAGATTTATCCTACTGTAGCTATATGCCCCAAGTGTCCAAGAAGGAATCACCCCTTGAAGACAAAATTTGGTAAGTTTGTATAAGCATTTCAAAGCCTTTATATGCTGTCATTTAGGCTTTGTTGTAGATACTGTAGTTCACTGCTATTTGATTTATGTGCTAGGAATTTGTTAATCTACAAATGTATACATCTGGAATGACACTGAGAAACAATCTAGGGCTTTCCCTCAACATGCAAAACATCATACATTAACATTTTAAAAGACCAGACTTTTATCTGCTGTATATATCTAAAAATGTATAATTAACTAAGTAAGCTTGCCTATCCCTTGATATTTAGCTCTGTCTAAATTCAGAATTAAAAATGCCGATTGTAATAAGTTATGGTTGTGTACATTGCTCCATTAATGAAAGCAAGTAAGGTTCAAAGACCAAGTTCAAATAGGTCATTCCCTAGACAGCAAAGGGTCGAGCCTGGTGAAGAGGTCGTTGACCCTTTTACAAGACTTTCAAGCGTTCTCATGAAGAGTATTGACTAAACACAGCGTTTTATTTCAGACTGAGTCCTAGCAAAACACTATGGAAGGAACGCAGAAAATCAATGAAACTGTATAAAGAGGAGGATTTATTACAAGTGCCAGTAAACCATAGGGAGGTTATGAAATATTATACACATAAAACATATAAATTATTATTAGCTGAGAATAATAAAATATGTTTGGACTCATTATGGCTGGTGATGAAATTAAAATAAAATTTAAAATATGTTTAGAATAATAAAAGGTTTCTATAAACCTAGAGAACTACAGAGTAACCTTTCATATACCAGATAGATAGGTACAGAACATAAGCAATCCAATGGCTCCACTTTTTCATTGTGGTACACAAAAGATGGATTATTTTTTTCATATCCCCCTATTTCAAACCTTTCAATGACCTTCACATGATTATAGTCATCTCACAATAGGAACATTCTTTTCTGGCCAATGATTTTGCATCCATGCCATCTACCTGACCATTATGAAGACCAATTAACCACTTAATTTTTATTTATTTTTTCACTTCCTGCCTTCCCTAATCCATTACTTTTTTTTATCCATATTGATTATATTGATACTTTTTGGGGTGTGCATGACTTTTTGATCACTTTTTATTACTTTTTTGGGGGAAATGAACCGATAAAATAGGCCTGCATTGAAATATACCAATAATAGGTCTAGAAGCCTGATACAGGCTCTGGCACTTTAATGCTATGGAATGCCTTCCCCGGTCTCAACCAGGAAAAGGTGTTCCTGTCTAGGAACCACAATCTTCAAGATTTTTTACCTTTTAGATGCCATGGTCACATTGTCTGATATCTGCATCATGACATCTGCTCCACCGACCCTACCACTGACATATATAGTTGTACAGCCGAAAGGAAGTGGTGCCTTTCGGTCTTTACATATTAAATACCTATTCTAAGGATAGGTCATTATTATCAGATCGGTGAGGTACCACATCTGGCACCCTCACCGATTAGCTCTTTAAGGTAACCACCAGCACCAGAAACTGCACAGTGGATTGATGGCTCAGTCCATCGTGTCTTTTCCAGCACAAGAGTATTGGGCTTAGCTCTGAACTATATAGCTCTGACATGACCACTACACAGTGGATGAAACCTTCTGCATCCAGCTCCATCTATTGTCTAGTTTCCACCACTGGCAGCTGCCCAAAACAACTGATCTGTGGGGCTCAGTGTGTTGGATGATATTATTGACCTATCCTGAAAATAGGTCATCAATTTTGGACTTATTTAAAGGTATTGTCCAAGATTTTAATACTGCCCTCAGGATAGGTAATCAATATCTGATTGGTGGGTGGCTGACTCCTAGCATCCCCACCGTCAGCTGTGAAACGCCACAGCCTTCTCATAGCCTACCAAGCACAGTGCCATATATTGTATAGCGGCTGTGCTTAGTATTGTAACCTAGGCGCATTCACAAATGGGACTGAGCTGCGCCTAGGCCATGTGACCGATGAATATGACATTAGCCTAGGAAGAGCTGATTTGCGAGGATCCTGGGAGTCTGACCTCCACTGATCAAATATTGATGACTTATCCTAAGGATACACCATCAATATAAAAAATTTGGATAAGTCCTTTAAACAAAAATAGTGTTCCTGGGTGAACATTTATGAACCTTTGTGTTTATTTGCATACTGTATATTTCACTATGACTTTATTGATAGGAAGACCATAAGGCACCAGACATTTGGCCCTATAGGCGACTAAGATGCCAGTTTTTCAAAAGTCAGTTTTGACCCTACATTTATGAGCCTGGAGTGTCACATCTCAAAGTATGTAGCTATTCTGATGTACATGTCTGCTTGTTTTTATGGAATACTTTTCGAAGACTCTTCCAATTGCAGTGGCCGGGTTTGGGGTGGCCCCTACGCTGCGCTGGGCCCCTCGGACACCGTTGAGGTGTCACCACGTGTTGCTGCTCCCTGGAAGGGATGGTAAGGCATGGTGCACCCCAAAGGAAAAAAAGTCCAGTGAGTCAAGGTCTGCAGTAAACAAGGGTGCTTCTTTACTGGAGGTAATCAGGTACAAAACAATACAGGCGAGGCATTAGGCTGGCTTCTCCAGTCTCCTCCCTGGCAGAAGAAGTGTTTGATGCTGAGGAAAGGCCTGAGCTAGCTGTACCTCTCTATCTTCATAATGCTGGTACCCTGTTCAAAGGCTGGTGATCCAGGGTCTGTGGCAGCGTATCCCCGTCTTAGCTTCTTCTTCTGGTCACTCAGTAGTCTGGCAGAGTCTCCTCCCTGGCAGAAGAAGGGTTTGATGCTGAGAAAAGGCCTGAGCTAGCTGTCCCTCTCTCTCAGAAGGCTGGCATCCTGGTCAAGGGCCCACAGTCTGTATCTCAGTAGTCCAGGTGGATCCTTGGTCACAGGATCCATGGTCTGTGGCTCTCCGTCCCCATTTCAGCGTCTTCTTATGGTCACTCATGCAGGCTGGCATAAATCTCCCCTCCAAGCATTGGTCCATAAATGCAGCACACAAGGGGCTCTCTGCTCTCCTTATATACAGTATTTGCTAGACTTGAACCTTCTAGTGGGAGGGGTGGAGTGTAAAAACTCAGCACAAACAGATACATTGTTTCAGCTTCTGTCTGGTATAGACTTACATTAAAGCTTCAATGATACTCAATGGCAGTGACACAGCAGGTTTTCCAGACAAAAACAAGTTTCCAGACATAACACCATAGCTAAAATCAGACATTTAAAAGGTCAGGTTGTCTGATTTTGGTCTGGGTTTTTCTCTCCAAAACAGGGTGGTAAACAAGTCTGAGTTTTTTCCCTCCAAAACATGGTATTCTTTAAACCCCATGGCATCTATGGAAAATTATTAGCTTCTCAATCAAATCCCTAACAGTCTCTCAGTATTCATTAACCCTTTCCACAGAGCCATGTAAATACAGTGATAGTGAACAGGATATATATCACAACATATAAAATGCAGGCACACAGTATTAAACAGTAGAAGTTAACCCTTTCAAGAGAAATAAAGTAAAGTTTTAACTTTGCATAGGGGATATAGACAAATGTCAAAGTACTCCCTGCTCTAGGGCACTACACACCCACATAACTTACCCAAATAAAACAGATTAATTTAGCAGCTTTATTTTAATAATGCCAATATCACATACAATAGGGTGTGTGCAAATAAGAAGGATTATTTTAGTTGTTATATCCACAATAGAAATCTTTTGCATTCTGAGTTATTAATGCATTTTTGTGTTGTTTAAATAGGAAATTGATTGGAGCTTTTAGCTTCATGTGGAGTATTACGGCTGCGAGTGGAGAGCAACATTTACCGAAACACCACAATGCATCTTGTAAAACAATGTTTTGTTTTTGTTTTCCTGGGTGGTGGATTACAATAGTAAAAGTGTATGCTGCAGTATTGTCAAAATAGTTAAAAAGGGATTGCTATTGCCCCCATTGCATTGCCCAGGGGAAGATATATTATTAATCAACAAATGCTAATATTCTGGCTTACTTCCACAATACTAGGGTTCAAGTGAAAAAATATGACAATACAATGCAATATTTACTCTTCTAAACATTAGGTTTTGTGAGCAGCAAATGTAATTATGAACACATTTTCTGCCTATGAGGAGGTGTTGCGGGCTCCAGTATTTGGCAGGAATTGTAAAATGTGTGAAAACAAACACTCAACACGTTTACAATGACACAGCATGACTCATTGTATCTTCCCTGCAAAGCACCACAGCACCTACACGCAAGGTATAGCCGAGCCATTGTGTAATTTTTTCCTGTAAAATGCAGCTAAAAGATGTTAATGTGATTCTAAAATTGACTATTTTTTTGTGCCATAACGAAACAGTCTTTCCATTGCACGTCTGTATTTTGCAGCTTAGAACATCTGTGCCACAGAATACAGGATTATGCCGTGAAACCTTGGATAAAACACAATGTTCATTTGTCGGTAACTACCGAGTTCATAACAGATGCTTTAGAGGAAACAGATGATGCCGTTTTGGCTTATAATTACCTGATGCATTCTGTGTATTTGTTAAATAATATTAAATTGATCTATTTCGTTAAGCTAGCCACTTTTTGGTATTTAACAGTTTTAGGCATAATATTTGCTCCTGTTGACAGTACACTGAGATTTAGACATCTTTACATTAGGCATATGTGGAGACGTTCGGGATGCAGAAGGAACACATAATTTGATAAGATTACAAAATTGGTGGGAAGGCGCTATAGTATTTACCAAGCCAGTCTATGCTAAGTGGAAATGGAATGTTGTTGACAAGTGGATGTGAAATTATGTTAACAACGGCTGATATGGCCTTAAAGGAAACACATACAAATGCTCTATAGCGAAGCTGGATATGCTTTAGAAAGGTTCTTTTGTGCATTGTTATTGGGGTTCTTTAAGGATTTACGTATTGATAACCTATTCTCAGGATAGTTCATCGATATAAGATTGGTTGATCTGACTCCCGAAACCACCACTGATCATCTGTTTGAGAAGGCTGCAGGGCAGTGACCTTCTCGCAGATTACCAAGTACAGCATGGTATAGTGGCTGTTCTTGGTATTGCCTCTCAGCCCTATTCACTTGAATGGGACTGAGATGTGCCTAGGACATGTGACTGATGAATGCGACATCACATGGCCATGAAGAGGGCTAAGCGCTAACAGAGCACTTTGGCCTTTTCCTTTTCTTTCCTTTTCAATTTTATTTTTATTGATTTTACATTAATTCTATTGCAAGAGCAGAATACAAAGGAGACAGGTAAACGTTTGTTACATAAGATACATAACCAATGAGGCAGTTGTAATGTTACAATAACATAGCGGATAAAAGCCATATCAGAGCGCTGTGTAAAAATATGAAGCCGAGGTGGTGCGAACCAACAGTCCTGGGATTGTATTGGACAGGACCTTGAGGCGTGTAGTTGCATCAGTATAAGATATGGTGAGGACATGAACTTGGAGCTCAAACCGTGAAGGATGATGCGCTGACCGATGCCATGTGCGACCTACACTGTAGGGTAGCATCTACTGTTGGTAAGTGATAGTGCAGATATGGCGACAGGGCTAGACATCAGTACAGTATAGTTATGTATCGAGTATGTAACCAATAACATAGTGCATAGTATAACAAGAAGTAGGAAATGGAATGAGGGATAGGGGGTGGAATTAGGATAGGAGTAGGGGGGGGGGGAAGATGAAAGGGTTTGGATCAGTATCAGAATTTTTAAAGTTAAGAGTCAGACCACAGTGGTTTGTGATGTAGATGTGAGATGCTGCAAAACTTAAGAGGTTGATCGGAACTCAATCCAGTCCTGCCAAATTTTCTGGAACTTGTGGTGAGATTGTAGTTCCCACGCTGACAGTTCTTCCATTAGGAAGGTGAAATTAACCTTATGTAACCACTGCGCCGTGGTAGGGGCTTTTGGTTGGTTTCATTGTTGTGGAATTAAGGATTTGGCCGCGGCCATGAGGTGTTGGAAAATAATATTTTTCCCGGTAGGGATGTTATCTAGTCTAATGTTAAGGAGAATGGAGATTGGATTGGGATCTGAGGTTAGAGAGCAGATTTGTCTGGACAGTTTCAGGACTTCAGACCAAAATGGAGTTATGACAGGACATGACCACCACATATGTAAGTAAGAGCCTTGTGCAGAGTTGCATTTCCAACACATGTCTGTGTCAAGGCATCCCATTTGTTTAAGCCTGACTGGCATACGGTACCATCTAGAGATGAGTTTAAAAGAATTTTCCTGTAGTTTTGTGCAACGTGAGATGCCGTGAGAGTTCTTGTAAATCTGTTTGGATTCTTGCGGGGTCCAAGTGGTATCAAGATCTTCGCTCCATTCTGAGATATAGTGCCTATCTGTAGGGGAACTAGTTATTTGTAATATAGAGTACACTTTTGAGAGAGGGTGCGGTGGTGGTTTTGAAAGTGAGGACAATTCTTCAAAGGGGGTAAGATCACTTTGGCCTTTTCCAATGGCTGATCGGCTGGGGTATTAGGAGTCAGACCCCTGCTTAGCTCATATTGATGGCCATCAATATAGGTCATCAATATATACTGTAAAGCAAGGTGAACCCTCCGGATTTTCCAGGACCCAGCAACCTATCTTCACTGATCATGTCTTGCAGTCTTGAAGTTCTGTGGATCAGTCATCCTGGAACCTGGTCATGTGATGCTGTAGGAACATTCTACATCTGCTAGCATCACAACTTTTACCAGGTTTTGGTCTGGTTTATGGATAGGGACTTCACTTTGGCAGCCCAGGGTGGGAGAGGTATTGTGGACAGGGCCATGCACAGATGAAGTGCATCCAGAGGTTTGCGCATGCACCAAGGAGACAAATAGTTCTGGCCCTGTCCACAATACCTCCCCCATCCTTGGCTCAGCAGATGTAGGATTTTCGGAACTGAAGCCTCACCTAGAGGCTCATCTACTAGAGCAGCCAGTCCAGGCAGCTTCAAAATGGTAGCTATGATTAAGGAAAGTGATCTGCTTGGTTCCCCCCATGTCCTGGAAAACCCCTTTAAACAAACACTTGCTTTCATATTTCTCCACAGATTACAGAGTTAGAATATTTTAAAGGGAAACCTTTTAGAAAAGATTGAAATTTTCAATTGATAGTTTCTCCAAAAGGATGATTATCACAGCATGGGTGGGTCAAACCTCTGGTGACCTCCACTAATTGTAAGGATATATCATAAAAGGGATTAACTGAGAGCCTAAGAAATGAAAATACAAGAGCAGCAGGAACTGTTCTAGAATGAAAAAGAAAAAATAACAAAACCTGGTGGGGGCTACTGGAGTATACTGGTGCTGGAGCAGAGAGAGATTTAACAGGTGAGTAATGTTTTTTCTCCTATTGTATAACATTTCCTGTATTTCCTAAACTCTAAGGTAACCTCCTTAATAGATGATTCCAGAAAATCTTTTTAATTCATGATGAGTGTGTGTATTTAGTCACTCCTCCAATGATGGTGAATACTTGTTCTTGAGATTATGATGATTTCTGCTTCCAGATCAGAAGCAATTAGATTATTTGACAAGATTACAGCAGCTTTATGTTTTAACATATGCTTAGTGGACATGGAGTGTGGTTGATAAGTGGACATAAAATAATTATGTGAACAAAATAATATATTGTTATGATGATTTGATCTTTAAAGTTATGGATACCTTCAGGAGATTTTTTTAATGCTTGCATTTAGAGACAAGCAAATCGAATCTGACTGAGTGGAATTAAATCTGAATTTCAGGAAAATTTTGGTTCGCAACGAATGCGAATTTCCTCGCGCTTCGTGTTAACGAACCACAATTTTTCCTAAAAGGGCGGCTACAATGACGGCTACATGTGTGAGGACATGGGGCAAGGAACACTGGGAAGGCGGGCTGACCCATAATGCCATGCATGCAGCCAATCAGCAGCCAGCCAGCCCTGTGATGTCACAGCCCTATAAATATGGCGGCCATCTTAAAGTCAGACATTTTCCAGTGTTCTAAATGCCGGGACATATATGAGAAGGCACTAGGGACAGAAATAGGAAAAACCTCATTGTGAGAAAAAACGAAAAAAAAGATTTATAAGTGCAGAGAAAGAACAGGGAGGAATCATTTCTCAGCATCTTAGTGCAGGGAGAGACGTCTTAAGTCGGTAGGGACAGTGCTAGAAAACCCTCATTGGGAAAAAAAAAGCGATTTACAAGTGCAGGGAAACATTATTTGGGGATCCAAATAGCCATTACACAGCTCTGGCATTCCAGCAATTTGTTCTTGTTCTAGGGGTGCAAGTGCTATGTTGAAAAGCCTTTAATGGCTTATATATGTAGAAAAAGAAAAATATATACGCATTTCACTTCTGCAGTTTTTTGTGTTGAAAGAGTTTAGTGTTTTAATTTATTAACAAAAGGAAACAAATATACGCACTTCACTGTTGCATATATTAGTGGTGAAAGACTTTAGTGGCATATTTCAGTACAAAGCGAAAAATATATACAAATTTTATTTCTGCAGTTATATGTGGTGAAAGCGTTCAGTGTCCTATTTCATTACCAAAAGGAAAAAAAATATGCACTTTACTGTTGCATTTATTTGTGGTGACTTTAGTGGCCATTTTCAGTACAGAAAGAACAAAAATATACAAACTTCACTGTTGCAGTTATTTGTGGTGAAAGCGTTTAGTGGCCTATTTCAGTACAGAAAGAAAAATATATTCTCAGTTTACATTGGTGATTATATGTGTTGAAAGCATGGCTGGGAGTTAGCAGGGTGGCAGCAGTTGGAGGTCTGGAGCCAAACGTGCCCGGGGTAGACCATCTGCTTCACAGCAGCCTACCTGCCCGGGAAGTAGTGGGGCAGAAATTCACAGAAGCAGCGGCAGTCAGTGTGGACTGTTTGGGGGAAAATCCCCTACTCAGCAGTGTAGATAAAAGAGGAATAGGAGGCAGCGCCTCATGTGTGGTATAGTGGGATAATTGATAAAAGAGGTAAGTTAAAACTCTTACCGGATAGTGTTGTGATGAGTCACAACACCTATATGAAGCTTCTGCTGATTTGCCCGATCAGCATGCGGGGTGCCTGCGCTGCTGCCTAGGTTCCAGCCCCGTGCCTTGGAAGCAATCGTCGGGGAGAGGTATCGTTTGTAGAGAAGAAATAGAATGAACCTTTTAGATGGCGCTGTCAGCAGGAGTCAGAAATAGGTAGGTATTGTTAACACAATACTTTTTTATTTTCAGTCAACGCGTTTCAGGGGCGGAGGGCCCCCTTCATCAGGACAATATACAACATAAAGCTACATTCACATGTGGCAGTTATTTAAACTCAAAAAAGGCGCGTGCGGCCAAGGGGGGTGGAGCAGGGGGAGGGGGAAAGGGCGGGGGTAAGTAAGCATCTTAAGATCGTGGAAAGCTGTCATCTGGTATTCAGTCCCTTGTTCAGTCCCTTACTGATCCCTTTAAAATTATATATAGTGTGGACCTCATTCATTTTAAAGAAGGGGAAATAAATAAGATAAAATGGTTATATATAGGTATAGCTACAGCAGTTGAATTTGGTCATCTTTTTAAAAGGAGGGATGGATTAGTCTAGTATTAAGACTATAAAAAAAAAAAAAAAAAAAAAAAAAGGAAAAGGGAGTGTAAAGTATGGTGGCTATTTGTCGTCGGATAATGATAAAAATAGAAAAAATAATAATAATTGGTGAATGATAAATGATAATGTAAATGCTAATAAAAGGTGCGTGGAATGATATGATATTTGATAGTTATATTGCTAACGGATAAAAGATTTTTTTTAAAATAGTAATAAAAATATATAAAATGCAAATATATATATATATATGTCTCTGTAGGTAGAATGATAAAATAAAAAAAATAAAAATATATATATATATATATATATATATATGTGTGTATGTGCGCTTACACATACCCACATCTAAACACATGTGTACCCATATATCTCCTCATGCGGGTGCAATTGTAGTTTCTATGCATAGCTAATTTCTAGTGAGGGAGGATAGGGGAAAAAAAAGGGCAACCACAACAGGTTAACATAATTCAGATTAAAGATTGGTGGCTATTGATACAATGTTCTAGTTGTTTTGTGAGGCTGTATCGGTTGTGGATCATAGACACAGTCTTACAAATGTAGCTAGCAGAATGTTTGTAAACAATAGAGCGGACTTGCAGATATTTGCTACATAAAGGTGGTGTTAGGATTATAGTGATGAGGCCACCCTGTTTAATTACACGGGCCCCTTGCAGACGGAATTATATTTAATTTATATTAAAAGATGGTCTCATTAATTTCATTTAACCCATGGGGCGCAAGGGTATCCAATTGGTACATCCAGTAAACTTCTCGTCGCTGCAGTGTACTGAACCGGTTATATGGGTTTTGTGGTATGAAATCAATTGGTGTGATTTTGATTGGATGTTTTTGTTTTTCCGGTGTGGAGGCACAATGTCTGGAGAGGCTATGTTTTTGGTAATGTTTTTGGATATTGTGCCTATGTTGGTTTAGCCTACAGTGTAACTCCTGGGTGGTACGCCCTACGTATTGAAGCCCGCAGCCACACTCAATTAGGTAGATGACATAACTGGATTGGCATGTCAGATGATGCTTTATCATGAAAGTGGACCCGTTTTTTTTGGACGAAAAATGTGTACATTTGTTGGTTATAGTCTTGCAGCATAGACAACGACTCTTTTCACATTTGTAGCTGCCTAGTTTTTTAGATGGTAAAGGTGGGCCAACAGAACTGTTTTTTTTATTGTGTTGTTTCGGCTTGCTGGGGGCAAGGAGGTTCTTAAATGTTGGGGCTCTCCTGTAAATCATTCTAGGCTTAGGTGGTAAGAGTTTTGCAAGGTATGGATCCTGAAGTAGGATATACCAGTATTTTGAAAAAATTGTACGTATACTGTTGTTGGATGTATTGAACTGTGTAACAAAGTTCATATTCATTTCTGTGTTTGTCCCCTGTCTGTTTTTGGGCTGTAGGCAAGTTTCCTGTGTATCAGTGATGGTTCTGCCATAAGTGTTTTTTATAAGTTCTCTCGGGTAGCCTTTCTCAATAAATCGTTTTTTGAGGATTTTTGCCAGATTTTTAAAGTCACTATCAAGGGTACAGTTTCGTCGGATCCGTTTATATTGACTATATGGAATGTTTTCTAACCATTTTTTGTTATGGAAACTTGAGAAATTAATGTAGCTATTTGTATCAATAGATTTAAAGTATGTTTGAGTAGCCAGTTGGTTGTTTTTGGTGGAGATGATAATATCCAGAAATTCAATCTCATTTCTACTGTATTTAGGGGTAAATTTTATTCCCCAGCTTGTATTGTTTATTTTATCACAAAATTGTAGAGCAGTGTTTTCGTCCCCATCCCATATAATAAAGATATCATCAATGTACCTTTTGTAGTACACTAATTGTTGGCTCTGGGGTGTAGTATTTTGGATGTGTAGTTTTTCAAACTCCCCCATAAACAGATTTGCAAAGGATGGCGCCACTTTCGTCCCCATTGCGGTGCCTCTGCATTGATGGTATGTAACGCTATTGTAAATAAGAAGTTGTTCTCTAGAATAAAGCGTAAACTGTCTGTGAGAAAGACTACTTGGGGTGGTTTCAGGGAGGGGTCTCCCTCTAGAACGGTTTTTATACACTGTATGCCCAAATCGTGTTGGATATTGGAATAAAGAGCTACGACGTCCATGGTGAAGAATGCGTATGAATCTTTCCACGTGATGTTTTTTAGTTCCCGAATTAACTGACTGGAATCGTGGAGATAACTGGGTAGTGTACGTACGTAGGGTTGCAAGAAAAGGTCGAGATAGTGTGAGAGGTTGCTTGTGGCACATTTTGTGTTCGACACAATTGGTCTACCGGGAGGGTGTTTTCCGTTTTTATGTATTTTCGGGAGGTGATAGAAGTAGGGAGTGCAGGGGGCTCTTGGTATTAGGAAGTTTTTTTCTTTTTTATTTATATAATTTCTATCATGGGCGTCTTTTAGTATTTTTATAAGATCTTTTGTTATGCCTGGGAAGGGGTTTTCTGATATTTTTTCGTAATAGACTGTATCATTGAGAATATTTAATGCCTCCTTCTCGTAGTCCGCAAAATCTTGGATTACTATCCCACCCCCTTTATCTGCGGGGCGGATAATTATATTTTCATTTTCACCAAGTTTTTTTAGGGCATTTTTTTCTGGTATACTAAGGTTGTCTTTTCTATTTGACTTAGTTGTTATGGTGGTCATTGTTTTGATCTCGGAAGATATAAGATCAAAGAAAGTAGGGATATGGTGCCCCTGGCTTTGAAGGGGAAAGAAATTGGATTTTGGTCTAACATCCTGATGTCTAAATGAGCATGAATCCGTTTCTAATGTTTGTTCCATTGTATCTCCTTTGGAGGGAAATTTGGTATTTTCAACTTCGAAATGCCTTTTAATTGTAAGGTTTCGCCTGAATTTTTGTATATCTAGGAACAACTCGAAAGGATTGACGGTATTGAAGGGGCAAAAGGATAGACCCTTCTCTAAAACCTTGGTTTCTGTTGGAGTGAGTGTGTGAGAAGAGAGATTGAAGATTTTTATAGTAGAGGTGGACTTATGTTTGGTTGTCCCTAGTGTCTGGACGATTTTCCTTTTTTGGATGCCTCCCCTGCAGCCTCGTGTTCTAGTTTTCTTTTTCCAGGAATTGGTCTGAAATATTGGGTGATCTGGTGAGTGACTAATTGGGAATTTATAGGAAGGGGGAGGGGCTGTGAAAGACTGACAGGAGGTGGGGTGGTTTTGACATGCCCTAAAAAAGGTACTAGCGCAGAGGAGCCGGATAATGAATTGTCAATGATAATGACCTGATTATTGGCTTTGGTCGCCAATGGGGGCGTATTGTGTGTGGTGAGGTTACACAGTTGGGAAATGTCTGTGGGGGGACTATCTATTGGAGGTGTGGAAATGGAAGTGGTAGGGATCGGAGAGGGTGGAGAGTGGTGGTTAATGACAGGGGGAATAGAAGCCGGCAGGGGCACCAAGGGCTCAGTGGTGAGACTATAATTTGAAGCCTCTAGGATACTGACTGGTTGATGGATACTGACTGGTACTCAGCAGTGTAGCAGTTTTTTGGTAAACCGCGGGAGGAGGTTAACATAGCCATATGTAGAATATGTGGGCAGAAGGTGAAGCGTGGCCAGGGTGCCAATGTTGTCACCACACCTATGTGTCAACATATGCAGCGTCACCATATGTGGTATCCTGATGCTGCTGCTGCTGCTACTGCCATCTCTACGCTATGTCACCTTGCCACTCTGTCTTATTCTGATACTGCTGCTGCTACTGCCATCTCCACACTTGGTCACCTTGCCACTGTGTGGTGTCCTCCTGCTGCCATCTCCACATTATGTCACCTTGCCACTCTGTGGTATCCTGATGATGCTGATGCTACTACCATGTCCTCACTTGGTCACCTTGCCACTCTGTGGTATCTTCCTGATGCTGCTGCTGCTACTGCCATCTCCACACTATGTCACATTGCCACTCTGTGGTATCCTGATGCTGCTGCTACTGCCATCTCCAGACTATGTCATTGGGACACTCTGCAGTCTCCTCATGCTGCTGCCAACTCCAGACTCTGTCATTTTTGCCCATCGGTAACCTCCTCATACTGCTGCCAACTCCAGATTTGGTCATTGTGCCACTCAGTGGCCTCCTCATACTGCTGGCAACTCCAGACTCTGTCATTGTGCCACTCGGTGGCCTCCTCCTGATGCTGCTGCTGCCGCCACCTTCAGACTCTGTCATAGTGGCACTCTGTGGCATCCTCATGCTTCTGCTAACTCCAGACTGTGTCATTGTGCCACTTGGTTTCCTCCTCCTGATGCTGCTGCTGTCGCCACCTCCACACTCTGTCATTGGACCACTCTGTGGTCTCCTCATGCTGCCGCCAACCAGACCATCTCATTATGCCACTCGGTGGCCTCCTCATACTGCTGCCTCCACCTCCAGACTCTGTCATTGTACCACTCGATAGCCTCCTCATACTGCTGCCAACTCCAGACTCTCTCATTGTGCCACTCTTTGGCCTCCTGATCCTGCCGCCACTTTCAGACTCTGCCATTGTGCCATTCTGTGGTCTCCTCATGTTAATTCCACCTCACCACTATGTCATAGGTCCACTCTGTGGACTTCTCATGCTGTTCCAACCTTCCCCACTTCATGACTGGGCCACTATTTTGCCTTTCGGCCTGGCTGACATCATTATTTATTTGACCCTTCTGATCTGTCAGAAGGAAGGAAAAATTAGATGCACAACGGATCCTGTCTGTGTAGCAGCTGTAAGGCCTGTATGGTCCCATCAGAATTGGCTTATGTTTTGGTAGCCAAAAGCAGGAGTGGGTACAAAACAAATATTGAAAAATATTCCATTCACGTGTCATCTGTTTTTGTGGGTTATTGTTCTGACGGATCATAAAAAGGGAAAATTAATCAGTGACGCCCCACTCTGTCGTGGGGCTCTACTTGTACAAGCGTTTAATAGAACAGGTTCTGTAGACATCTATGTGGAATCAGCTGACGATGGTGTAAAAGGAGTGCATTTTTTCTTGGCGCCAACATTGACCTGTAAGGCTGAGTTCATACTTGAGCTATTTGGTCACTTTTGGCCCTGTGACTGCCCAAATAAGTGAAGTGTGCAGTGATTCTAAGAGCAACCCCTGTCATCTGCATGTCATATGGACTCACAACATTATTTCACTACCAAAGCAGACTCCCTATGCTTGTTTATACAAGGCACAGTGTTCTACACCATTATAAAGGCTCTCAGCAGCCAGAAAATAGCCGCTTTTTAATGTAAGTTGCCACGAATATGTTCGGATCTAACCAAATTTTTCCCGAAAAATTTTGCGGCCCGGCGAATCAAATTTTAGAAAAAATTGCTCATCTCTATTTGCATTTCACTCATTTTGGGCTAAAAATCATGTTTTTAATTGGTCTTTTTTAAACATGTATACCTGTTTCTGAGATACAGGGGTTAAAAATCTGTCTGTTTGGAAGCTGTCACAGTCTGTTTTCTTTGAATCCCGTCATCTGATCTCTGATCTCCTGACCACATAAACACTTATTTAAACCATATTCTAATCTGCAGATTACAGAGGATTAGACTATTCCTATGGATGAAAAAATCCAAAAGCAGGATTTTTAATTGATGGCCTATTCTACAGTATAGTCATAGGGGGTCCAACCCCCATCACTCCTACTGATATCCAGGCACAGCAATGTACCTACGAGTGTGGCCTTACTTGGTAGTGCAGCTCAGCTCTGCACACCCCTGTTGAATATATTGAGCTGTCAGACACAGATACACTTTGATAAACGTTGTATTGTCGGTATAAACAACAAAGAAGCTCTTTAATTCTGCAAATCAGTGAAGATTTTACTAGGGGTCTTCAGTAAGAGACCTGGCCTCCGATGAGTCTGTGAGCTGGGGGTTTCACCCTCATGATCATACATCATAAGGAGAGGCTATGGATTTAAAAACCTATAAAACCACCTTTTTAATAGATTGGGATAGGCATGATGGTCAACACTATGGCCCTGATTTATCATACCTTCACTCTATAATTCTTGCTTAAAAAAGTCGCTTTTGCAACTTTTTTTTACATTCGCTTGTGCAAAATTTAAGTGCTTGTGCAAAAATTTTTAACTGTTTACATGCACTTGCATAAGATTTTTCAACTTTTTCCATGTTTATATTACTCACTCCAGTTTTATATTATGGATGTAAAAATGGGTGTGGTTAGCTTTGTTAATGAGTTTCACTTCAGATTTACAACTGCAACTTTTTTAAGAAGTCGCAATCTCACTCCAGAAGGAGGGTGGAGCAGGGAGACTGGAGGAGCTTTTCTTGACCGAAGTTTTAGGCTACATTTTACACTTGTGGCAGCAGGGTCCGCCAGGCTGTCCCTACAGGTGAACAGCCTGCCGGATCTGTGCTAACGCTAGACCACCAAGCCGCCGGAAGTCTGCCACGGCATCATTCACTATAATGGGGAAGGGCCAGAGGTCCGGACATAGCACGGCAAACATGCCAAGAGGCAGCTGGACAAAAACTACAGCATGCTGCAGTTTTTGTCCGCCCATTTCTCGGCATGTTTGCCGCACTGCGTAAATGGGGCCGGAGCGGACTTCTGGCGGCACAGTGGGCTAGTGTTAGCTGTGGATCCGTCAGGCTGTTCCACCACCGGACCCTGCTACTTCAAGTATTAAAGTAGCCTTCAGTTTAAGGACAAGCCAAATTTATCAAACAACCTGTGACATTTGATATATGTGGCACCAAATACTTCAACACAGACTCAAGCAAAACTGACTTCAAATATTCTCCTCGTGATTAATGTTCCCCTATCTTTTTTTTATATATTGCAGTAATCCCATTTTCCAGATCCCCACATATAAGATTTTTAGAACAGATCTAATAAACATGTTCTGAAAATTGTGGCACAAGCACTCATTTTTATATCTTTGACTAGTTATTGATATCATTCATTCATTTTATTAGCCATCACATATAATATTTTTCTAAATATATTTTTCTGCATTCTAGATCACAGCGACCGTAGACTGTGGCGATTTCAAGCCCAGCAGCCTCTGAATTGTGAGAACAGAAGAGCAGTTACTCATGGCCAGTTGCACCCTGTAATCCCAATGGAGCGCTGGTTTTAAATGTAGAATTAGCCGCTGTCTATGTAGAATTATGTTAAACATGGACTAGACTGAAAATCAATAATCTGTATAACTTGCTGGCCCTCGAGTCCCTTAATGAAGTTCCGCTGCATCTCATAGAGTGGAAGAAAGCTTATTTACTTGGCTTTCCCAAAATTGTTCTACTATAATTATTATATTAATAAGAAGAATTTCTACACAATTAACATTGTATCCAGCGTGGAAATTTGATAAAGCAAATAAATATAATATGCACTGTATTCCAAGTCCATATGTTAATGCTGAGGTGAGGATTCTTTATTTACACACACTCTTCTGTGCCATTCAGATGAAGCAGTGTTGGATTTGTCATTAAATGAATTCTCTTGTGCATTTAATAGGTTATCTTCATTCCTAGTGAGAGTCATAGAAGACATATTGTAATACTATGGCCCTTTGCACCAGCAACTCATCTTGCTGTTAGTACAGACTCAGTTCTGCTACACATGTATATAGAATACATCCTCATTTATCTATGCATAGCTTCTACAAAGCAGACTGTGGGGTTGGATATAGAAAGACTACCCGCATCTCATGTGGCAATGGCCCCAAAGAGCAGAGCTCAGGAGAACATTTGAAGACTCTATAGGTTGGAAAGATAGGCAAAGGCGTATAAGATCTATGATGTGGACAGAGCCCTTAGGCTACATTCACAGAACAGTGAAAAAAACAGCTATTTTACATGGCCAGTCTGCATCCATGTGTGCATACATCTTCTGACTGCTTGTTCATTTTTAATGGCCGTTAAAATGGCCTTAAAAAATGTATGAATGTCATTGAGCTTTATTTTGGAACATTCCAACCCCTATAGTGCCATCAGTATATATTATACACCCCCACAGTGCCTCCCGTATTACAATTGCATGATATTGCCTACAGTATCTATAATGGCCCTAGTATGTATCAGATAGCCAAGATGATTGTCTATAAAATGATGGTAGTCTCACATTTGAAGCTGTAGTGGATGGTGAGCTATGGAGCCTGAAAGTCAAAAGTTTAAAACATTACCCTTTTGCTCGTCAGTGTATTCCATCTCATTGCTGGAGTAAGGTTGTGACAATTTATGCAACTTCTTGAACACTCACGGGTAATAAATCTGTCTTCAATCAGCTTGATATGTTAAGCACATCAACTTTTCCACAATGTTTTGTATATGCAAAGCGGAATCTCCCTTTGAAGAGAATCATCTTGCTAGCACCACCTTGTGGAAGTGGCTTGGCTTGGCATTTTCTCTTGTCATATTTAGTGTTGAGCAAATCAAAGTATCCGAAGTGGACTTTGATCAGAATTTGTGGAAAAATTTGATTTGCCGCAAAGTCAAATTTCCTTGTACTTCGTGGTAACAAATCTATTTTTCCTGAAATGGCAGTAAAAAAAATAAATACATACTTACCTCATCCATTTGCGCCCGAACAGGCAGTTGTGACCATCTTGATTGCCGAAACCGCGCGGGCCATCGTGATGACGTCATCATGTAACTGCGCGAGATTTCGCACAGTGTCTTTAATCAAGATGGCAGCAAAGGACTCTCCTCGATCAAATGGATAAGGTGAGTATGTAATTTTTTAAAATTAGATTAGCCACTGAAGGCCCTTAATTTTAATCTCAGATGCAACAATCAGCGATGAACGCGGCATCTAAGGGGTTCAATGACGGGGAAGCGCAAACATCAATCCCCATCATTGCGCCCGCTACATACAAAGGAATGTGCTTCGTGATGAAGTAATTTATCAGAAATCGAATTTCTTTGTGAAATTCAGCAAAGCAGCCAAATCTAATTTTTTATAAATTCACTCTTCTATAGTCATATTTCAAGGCAGATGTTTGGCTTGGCATTTTCTCTTGTTATATTCTAAGGCTTGTTAAAAAGTTGAGTTTTTGACTCATAGGGAGCCACTTCTACAAGGTGGAGCTAGCGAGAGTGTTCCCTTCTTTGGGAGATACATCTTTTCAGAATCCTCTGCCATGGAGCATTGCCAACTGTGACTAGTTTTAGCGTTCTTTTCTATTCAATTAAATGCTGCAGTACCAGCAACTAGCATAAATGATTGTGGCGCTGTCTCTGAAAATAGCTACATTGTCCTACTCTCAGGCAAGTAGCCATCACTGTGTAGCAAAGACTGATGCATCTAAGGCTGCCCTCCCATAGATTGTAGGCATTGGCTTGTTAAATTACCATAATTTAGAGTCATTATAGACTATTGAAAAGTTTTAAAAAATAGCTGCATTAACAGCCTCCAGTGCTTCAGACCACTCTTAGCCTGTTTGGTAAGAACAATGCTGGAATTCTGAATGAACAACAGTCACATTACGGGCAATTAGATAAATCAATATTGAACTGTTGATCGATTTCCATGGGGGAATATTGATGCTGATAAGTGGAAATATGAGATGCCTAGAGTAAAAGAAAACTGAGGAATTCAGTCTAGTCTTCCAGCTCTGAATGGCACCCACCCAGTGAGCTCATCCATGGATCCATACATGTACATTATGCTACAGTTATAATTTATGACAATGTTATTTTCCAAAGCTGAATTGTTTTGTTGATGTCACAGTAGATTATATGTGTTTCTGATAATTCTTTTTACAATTCATACTTGGAAAGATCAGTTTCTCTTTTTTATGTGATTGTGGTTTGGCAAAGCTATTGCTATGCATTAGATTTAGTTGTCAGTTTACTCTGAAAAGAATTCAGGATAAAGTAATATATCATATGATTCTGTACAGTACTGGGACAAAGAAAACTAGCCCTCCCAAAATGTCCTGACCACTGGATTACAGGTGCGCGAACGTCTTGAAATTAGTTTCATGTTTGATTCGTTGAATTTGTAAAACAATTTGATTTGCATCCAAATATGTGTATATATAGTATTTACTGTGTGTGTGTGTGTGTATATATATATATATATATATATATATATATATACATATATAAAAGAGAGAAAATCCAGCGGGAGCACCAGCCAAGGTGTGGGTGCAATGTCCAGCACGGGGTAGCGGCAATACCCTAAGTATTGTAGAGACTAAAGAATCCGGACTGCACTCCAAAATGAACGTGAAATAAATGATTTATTCACCCATAAAAATGGCAAAACTTGCGACGTTTCGGCTCACAAGAGCCTTCCTCAAGCCTTGAGGAAGGCTCTTGTGAGCCAAAATGTCGCAAGTTTTGCCATTTCTATGGGTGAATAAATCATTTATTTCACGTTCATTTTGGAGTGCAGTCCGGATTCTTTCGTCTCTCTCTCTCTCTCTCTCTCTCTCTCTATATATATATATATATATATATATAAAATAAACACACCGCAGCACTTCCAATAGGTGAAAATAGTGGGATCCTTTTATTCACCCATGCATGCCGTGCAACGTTTCGGTCCATTTGCTAGGACAATTTTCAAGCAAATGAAAATGGTCCCAGCAAGTGGACCGAAACTTTTCACAGCACGCATGGGTGAATAAAAGGATCCCACTATTTTTACCTATTGGAAGTGCTGCGGTGTGTTTATTTTTTATCGATTTATCACTTTGGTTAAGTGAAATACCGCTGGCCCCCCTTGTTAGTGATCATCCCACCAGGTGTGCTGCCCTATATCTATATTGTAAGAGATCATCTCTTTTTTGGGGGTCACACTCACAGATATCTTCACAGACACGGTTATAATGTCCAAACTCTTGCTTTTTAAGGCACTTCAGCAAAGCACAGGTTACGAAGTTATAGCTTAAACTTATCATGCGTGGCATCCACACAAAATAACAAACCCTTGCCCGGCTAAGCTCTAACTAAACACATAAACGTATCCCTGACTCACCTAGAGAGCCCTGTTCACACATGGAACACAAATGCGGCTTTCCTCAGCCATACAGTCCAGAAGCATCCAGACTGACACTTTAATACCTTTAGGGAGATTGTAGTAGTGTTTATTAAGCATGCTCGGCCGAACACCAGTTCGGCTCGAGCATCGCGATGCTCAGCACATCACGGTGTTCGGCCAAATACCGCGTTTGTTTGAGAGTGATGCTCGAGTCTCCTCCCCGCACGTTTGTTGTCTGCTACGCAGCCAATAAACATGCAAGTAAGTACTGCCACTCACTGTAATGCCGTAGTCATGTTGGTTACTGGCATTACAGTGATTGGCTGGCCGGAACGCGTCATTGGGTTCGGCTCAGTATCGGCTCAGTAGCTTGCTGCTTTTCCAAGATTGCTTTACCAAGAGCTGATCTACAAGAGCATTGGAGATATTCAGGAGATACTCAGGAGGTAATCTGGAGGTGGATACAATCTAAACAAGTAAGATTTGTTTGTTTAAAATCTTTCCCCTCTTTACAACGGCAGACCTGGTTCTGTGCAGGAATTGTTATGCTTTTATTTCAGGTTCCACTCTTCAGAGGTTTGGATACTGTCTGATCTGTAGACAGCTCTCCATAATGCAGCAGGAAATTACCTTTTTGAAATATGAGATTTTTAAATTAACCACTAAACAAACTCAGGCTGAGAACATTGCAATGCCACTGCCACAGAGGCCCCCTAGAAATGGAAGATGGGTTACTGTAGGTTCTGGTAGACTGAGAGTTGTGGATAGAAGGCATGTCCCACAGTCTGTGGCTCTCCATAATTCATTTGCAGCACTTTCAGAGTGCAAGAGCAACATAGAGGATGGCTCAAGCACAGTGGGTGAGAAACAATCATCTCCCATACCTAAAGTATGTAAGACTGCAGCCAAAGACAAAAAGGAGAAGGTGAGGATTGATAGTAAGCATCTGTTGGTGGGCGATTCCATCATAAGAGGTGTGAAGTTTGAGGAGAATGGTGTTGTGAGATGTCTCCCTGGTGCTACAGCTAGCAGGGATAGACGACGGATCCTTAATATTTTTAGGCAAGCAAAGCAGGAAAGGGAAGTGGATGTTATTCTCCATCTTGGGACAAATGATCTGGCTTGCAATGAGGTTTCAAAGGTGAAAGAAGCTTTTCACACACTTGGAAAGCATATACAGGAGGTTGCATCAACTGTTTCATTCTCTGCAGTTTTGCCTGTGCATAACCTTCAGCATGACAGGAAGATGCACATTAAGGAATTCAATGTATGGCTTGGTGAATGGTGTCTGAACCAAGGGTTTGTGTCATGGAACCATGAACCAGACGTACAACAAGAGATAAGTGGAAATACGAAGACTTTATTGAAAAGCAAGCTGTAAGCAAAAGTCCAAACGGATGGCTAAACCGAAGCAGGGTCTTGCGTAGACAGAGGTCAGGAACCAGAAGGGTAGTCAGACGAAGCCTGGATCAGGAACCAGCAGGGTAGTCAGACGAAGCCAGGATCAGGAACCAACGGGGTAGTCAGACGAAGCCAGGATCAGGAACCAACGGGGTAGTCAGACGAGGCCAGGATCAGGAACCAGAAGCAGCAGCAGTCTTAGAAGCATGTGAACACAGGAGGACCAAGCAAGGAACTGAAGCCACAGACCTCCTATATATGTGAGCTAGGCATCCAGCTCCTCCCAGTGGGAAGGAGAAGCCGCAGGGTGGGAGGCTACAAGAAACCCAGAAACCAAGATGGCCGCCAGCACATGTCAAACGAAGGAGAACAGTGAGAAGGTAAGACCATGACAGTACCTCCCCCTCAAGGGCCCCTCCTCCGCGGAGTAAGGAACGGTTTCTGAGGGAAGCGTGCGTGGAAGGCTCGGAGCAAAGCAGGAGCATGGACATCTGCGGAGGGAACCCAGGAACGCTCCTCTGGACCATAACCACGCCAATGGACCAAAAACTGCAACCGACCGCGGACCAGGCGTGAGTCCAGGATATTGCTCACCTCATATTCCTCACGATTGCCCACTTGGACCGGACGGGGCCGAGGAACCGAGGAAGTGAAACGATTACACACCAATGGCTTCAACAGGGAGACATGAAACACGTTGGAGATCCGCATGCCAGGAGGAAGCGCAAGGGCATAGGCTACCGGGTTTACCCTGCGAAGCACTCGGAAGGGACTAACAAAGCGAGGCGCCAGCTTGGGAGTGGGCACTCGAAGGTTGAGGTTGCGGGTGGACAACCATACACGGTCTCCGACCTGGTAGGAAGGAGCGGGCGCTCGTCTGCGATCAGCCTGGAGTCTCTGGCGCTGCGCAGAGACCTCAAGGGACCTCTGGATCTGTACCCAAGAAGCACGTAGGACGGAAAGGTGATCCTCCACAGCCGGAATATCCTGGGGAGAGAATACCTCCGGTAACACGGCAGGTTGGAACCCATAATTGGCCATGAAGGGAGACGTCCCAGAGGAAGAGTTCACCGCCGTGTTCCTGGCAAACTCAGCCCAAGGCAGGAGATCAACCCAATTGTCTTGGTGATCGGAGACATAGCAACGAAGGAATTGCTCCAAGGCCTGATTGGATCGTTCTGCGGCCCCATTGGACTGAGGGTGGTAGGCCGAGGAGAAAGAGAGATGAATCCCCAACTTGGAGCAGAAGGCGCGCCAGAACCTGGACACAAACTGACTCCCCCGATCCGACACAATCTCCTTGGGCAAACCGTGCAACCGGAAGACCTCCCTGGGGAAAATCGTGGCCAACTCTTGTGCAGAGGGTAACTTCTTGAGAGGAACACAGTGGCACATTTTGGAAAACCGATCCACAATCATGAGAATGACCGTATGGCCTCGGGATGCAGGGAGGTCCACAATGAACCATGGGCGCTCCCCGGTGACTATGGGTTGCAAAAGGCCCAACGGACGGTGCCGAGGGGACTTACTCTGGGCACAAACGGAGCATGCCGCTACATATGCGGCGATGACGGAACGTAGAGAAGGCCACCAGAACAGATGTGAAACAGCCCAGGACAGCTGATTGTTTCCAGGATGCCCCGCGGCCTTGGAGTTATGGTAGGTTCGCAACAACCGAGTGCGCAACTCCTCAGGCACAAAACACCTGCCGTTGGGTCTCCCAGAGGGAGCACCAGATTGAGCCGCCAAAATCTGCTCACCCAGGGGAGAGGTCAGGCTGGTGCGAATGGCGGCCAGGATCTGATTCGGAGGTATGACCGAAGTCGGAATCGACTCCTCCCCGGACAGCTCGGAGTACTGCCGTGATAAGGCATCCGCTCTGATGTTCTTGGAACCGGGTAGGTAGGAGACCACGTAATTAAAACGTGACAAGAACAGAGCCCATCTGGCCTGACGTGGTGTCAATCTCTTGGCCTCAGAAAGGTAGGTCAGATTCTTGTGGTCCGTCAGGATGAGAACCGGAACCACCGAACCCTCGAGCAAGTGCCTCCATTCTTTAAGGGCCTGCACGATGGCCAATAACTCCCTGTCACCAATCTGATAGTTGCACTCCGCGGAAGACAGTTTCCGGGAGTAAAACCCACAAGGAAGCAGAGGACCCTCGGGTGTTCTACGCTGAGACAGAAGGGCGCCTACTCCCGTCTCAGACGCGTCCACCTCGAGGACAAAGGGCAACCCAGGGTTGGGATGCGACAGAATCGGAGCCGACACAAAGGCGGACTTTAGAGCCTCAAAAGCTCGGATGGCCTCGAGCGGCCAGACCTGGAAATTACTGCCCCTCCTGGTCAGATCCGTGAGAGGCTTGGCTAGCATAGAAAAGTCCCTGATGAACTTCCGATAATAATTGGCGAAGCCCAAAAAGCGCTGCAGGGCACGGAGACCACTGGGCTGGGGCCACTGTAAGACAGCCGAAACCTTCTCAGGATCCATGGAGAAGCCCTCAGCGGAAATGATGTAACCTAAGAAGGTTACCTGGGATTGGTGAAATTCGCATTTCTCAAGCTTACCGAACAGCCTGTTCTCTCGTAACCGTTGCAACACTCGTCTGACATCCATAATGTGGGCCTCCATGGATTCAGAATATACCAAGATGTCATCCAAATAGACCACCACACACTGCTGCAACAGGTCACGGAAAACATCGTTGATGAATTCCTGGAAGACTGCGGGCGCATTGCACAACCCAAAGGGCATAACCAAGGATTCATAATGACCGGTCCTGGTGTTAAACGCGGTCTTCCACTCATCGCCCGCCTTGATCCTTACCAGGTTATATGCCGCCCTCAGGTCGAGTTTGGTAAAGACCGTGGCCCCTTTGAGGCGATCGAACAGCTCGGAAATCAAGGGTATCGGGTAAGCGTTCTTGATCGTGATGCGATTGAGACCCCTGTAATCGATACAAGGCCTCAACTCACCGCCCTTCTTTTTCACAAAGAAAAATCCAGCCCCTGCCGGGGACGAGGATTTGCGAATGTGTCCGCGTGAAAGCGCCTCCCTCACGTACTCCTCCATGGCCTCATTCTCCGCTACCGACAGTGGATAGACTTTGCCACGAGGAGGAACGGCACCAGATTGTAACTCTATGGCACAATTGTATGGGCGGTGCGGAGGTAGGGCAACCGCGCGCACCTTATCGAATACATCCCGGTACTCTTCGTATTCAGGAGGCAACAGAGAGTCCGAGGAAGTACACAGCAACTTGACAGGCCCATGGATGCAACTAGCCCCACACTGCGGTGACCACGAGAGGATCTCGGCCGATCTCCAATCGAAAATCGGATTATGCTTCTGGAGCCAGGGGTACCCCAAGACCACCGAGTAGTGTGGAGACGAAATCACCTGGAGGCAGACCGACTCTCTGTGAACGGCACCAATGGCTATCCCCACTGGAAGGGTCTCATGAGTCACGTGTGGCAGCAGAGGGGTCTGCCGTCTATCGCCTCAAGAGCCAGTGGGGAACCTCGAGGCTGCAGAGGAATGGAATTGGCGGCAGCGAACACACTATCAATGAACAAACCACCAGCACCAGAGTCCACCAACGCCTGGGTCGTCACCGAGCCCCCGACCCAGGAGAGGACAACAGTGATCAGTGGTTTGCCAACACGGGAAACCGGGGACGAGGAGACTCCACCCAAGATCTGCCCCCGACAGGATCTCAGGTGCGAGCGTTTCCCGGACGGTTCGGACATGCCAACCGAAAATGCCCACCGAGACCACAGTACATGCATCGGCCCTCGCGTCTCCGGAGTACCCTCTCCCCCTCGGACAGGCGAGCAAACCCCAGCTGCATGGGTTCACCCCCAGACAAGTCATCCCCAGGAGGCGTGGGAGGAGAGGGAGGTACGGGTGGGACAGCAAACGTAGGCGCCAATCTGTTAGAAGACCTCCGCAGGCTCTCCTTAAAGGAAGGTCTCTCCCTGAGTCTGGTGTCAATCAAAATCAGGAAAGAAATAAGAGACTCGAGCTCCACTGGTAGGTCCTTAGCTGCAACCTCATCCTTCAAGGCATCCAAGAGACCATGAGAGAAAGCAGCGACCAGAGCCTCATTATTCCAGCCCACCTCTGCTGCCAGGGTACGAAACTCAATGGCGTATTCAGCTACGGATCGTGAACCCTGTCTGATGGACATAAGGAGCTTCGCAGCAGAGGCAGCACGAGCCGGCACATCGAATACCTTCCGAAGAGAAGCAACAAAACCGGAAAACTCGGCAACCACCGGATTGTTGTTCTCCCATAAAGGGCTGGCCCAGGCCAAGGCCTTGTCCGAGAGCAGCGAGATCAAGAAGCCCACCTTTGATCTCTCAGTAGGAAAGGCATGTGGCAGCAACTCGAAATAAATGCCCACCTGGTTAAGGAAACCTCGGCACTGAGTTGGCTCTCCCCCAAAGCGCTGTGGAAGGGGGGCAGAACCGGTCATACCCCGAGACACCGCAGGCGCAGCAACAGGTGTCGGGGTAGACTCTGGCGCAACAACCGGAGCGGCAGTAGGAGCGGGCCCAGGATCGACAACCGACCCATCGGCAACGGAAGCGAAGTGAGCCGTGCGTTCAAGCAGGGTTTGCAACGCCACAGCGAACCGACCCAACAGGTGATCCTGCTGATCAAGTCTGGCAACCAGCGTAGGTAGCGAGGATGGCCCTGTACCGTCAAAATTCATGGCTTGGTCCTAATGTCATGGAACCATGAACCAGACGTACAACAAGAGATAAGTGGAAATACGAAGACTTTATTGAAAAGCAAGCTGTAAGCAAAAGTCCAAACGGATGGCTAAACCGAAGCAGGGTCTTGCGTAGACAGAGGTCAGGAACCAGAAGGGTAGTCAGACGAAGCCTGGATCAGGAACCAGCAGGGTAGTCAGACGAAGCCAGGATCAGGAACCAACGGGGTAGTCAGACGAAGCCAGGATCAGGAACCAACGGGGTAGTCAGACGATGCCAGGATCAGGAACCAGAAGCAGCAGCAGTCTTAGAAGCATGTG